>NC_081404.1:19591993-19609493 GCF_030684315.1 Stegostoma tigrinum
ATATAGTGTGTGTGTGTGTGTGTGAGAGAGAGGCAGAGACAGATATAGTGTGTGTGTGAGAGAGAGGCAGAGACAGATATAGTGTGTGTGTGTGAGAGAGAGGCAGAGACAGATATAGTGTGTGTGTGTGAGAGAGAGGCAGAGACAGATGTAGTGTGTGTGTGAGAGAGAGGCAGAGACAGATATAGTGTGTGTGTGTGAGAGAGGCAGAGACAGATGTAGTGTGTGTGTGTGTGTGAGAGAGAGGCAGAGACAGATATAGTGTGTGTGTGTGTGAGAGAGAGGCAGAGGTAGATATAGTGTGTGTGAGAGAGAGGCAGAGGTAGATATAGTGTGTGTGTGTGAGAGAGAGAGGCAGAGGTAGATATAGTGTGTGTGTGAGAGAGAGGCAGAGACAGATATAGTGTGTGTGTGAGAGAGAGGCAGAGACAGATATAGTGTGTGTGTGTGAGAGAGAGGCAGAGACAGATATAGTGTGTGTGTGTGAGAGAGAGGCAGAGACAGATATAGTGTGTGTGTGTGTGAGAGAGGCAGAGACAGATATAGTGTGTGTGTGTGAGAGAGGCAGAGACAGATAGTGTGTGTGTGTGAGAGAGGCAGAGGTAGATATAGTGTGTGTGTGTGAGAGGCAGAGGTAGATATAGTGTGTGTGTCTGGGTGAGAGAGGCAGAGACAGATATAGTGTGTGTGTGAGAGAGGCAGAGGTAGATATAGTGTGTGTGTGTGAGAGAGAGGCAGACGTAGATATAGTGTGTGTGAGAGAGGCAGAGGTAGATATAGTGTGTGTGAGAGAGGCAGAGGTAGATATAGTGTGTGTGTGTGAGAGAGAGGCAGAGGTAGATATAGTGTGAGTGTGAGAGAGGCAGAGGTAGATATAGTGTGTGTGTGTGAGAGAGGCAGAGGTAGATATAGTGTGTGTGTGTGTGTGTGTGTGTGTGTGTGTGAGAGAGAGGCAGAGGTAGATATAGTGTGTGTGTGTGTGTGAGACAGGCAGAGGTAGATACTGTGTGTGTGTGAGAGAGGCAGAGGTAGATATAGTGTGTGTGTGTGAGAGAGGCAGAGGTAGATATAGTGTGTGTGTGTGAGAGGCAGAGGTAGATATAGTGTGTGTGTGTGTGGGAGGGAGAGGCAGAGGTAGCTATCGTGTGTGTGTGTGTGTGTGTGAGAGAGGCAGAGACAGATATAGTGTGTGTGTGAGAGAGGCAGAGGTAGATATAGTGTGTGTGTGTGAGGGAGGCAGAGGTAGATATAGTGTGTGTGTGTTTGTGTGTGAGAGAGGCAGAGGTAGAGAGAGTGTGTGTGTGTGAGAGGCAGAGGTAGAGAGAGTGTGTGTGTGTGTGAGAGGCAGAGGTAGATATAGTGTGTGTGTGTGAGAGAGGCAGAGGTAGATATAGTGTGTGTGTGTGTGAGAGAGGCAGAGGTAGATATAGTGTGTGTGTGTGTGTGTGTGAGTGAGGCAGAGACAGATGTACTGTGTGTGTGTGTGAGAGAGGCAGAGGTAGATATAGTGTGTGTGTGTGTGAGAGAGGCAGAGGTAGATATAGTGTGTGTGTGTGTGTGTGTTTGTGTGTGAGAGGCAGACACAGATAGTGTGTGTGTTTGTGTGTGAGAGGCGGAGACAGATATAGTGTGTGTGTGTGAGAGGCAGAGACAGAAGTAGTGTGTGTGTGTGAGAGGCAGACACAGATATAGTGTGTGTGTGAGAGAGGCAGAGGTAGATATCGTGTGTGTGTGTGTGAGAGAGGCAGAGGTAGATATGTGTGTGTGTGTGTGTGTATGTGTGAGAGAGGCAGAGGTAGATTTCGTGTGTGTGTGTGTGAGAGAGGCAGAGGTAGATTTCGTGTGTGTGTGTGTGAGAGAGGCAGAGGTAGATATCGTGTGTGTGTGTGTGTGTGAGTGAGGCAGAGACAGATGTACTGTGTGTGTGTGTGTGAGAGGGGCAGAGGTAGATGTCGTGTGTGTGTGTGAGAGGCAGAGTTAGATATAGTGTGTGTGTGAGAGGCAGAGGTAGATATAGTGTGTGTGTGTGTGTGTGTGTGTGAGAGGCAGAGGTAGATATAGTGTGTGTGAGAGGCAGAGGTCGATATAGTGTGTGTGTGTGTGAGAGGCAGAGGTCGATATAGTGTGTGTGTGAGAGGCAGAGGTCGATATAGTGTGTGTGTGTGAGAGAGAGGCAGAGGTAGATATAGTGTGTGTGGTGTGTGTGTCTGAGTGAGAGAGGCAGAGACAGATATAGTGTGTGTGTGAGAGAGGCAGAGGTAGATATAGTGTGTGTGTGTGTGAGAGAGAGGCAGAGGTAGATATAGTGTGTGTGTGTGTGTGAGAGAGGCAGAGACATATAGTGTGTGTGTGTGTGAGAGAGAGGCAGAGGTAGATCGTGAGTGTGTGTGTGTGTGTGTGTGAGAGAGGCAGAGGTAGATATAGTGTGTGTGTGAGAGAGAGGCAGAGGTAGATATAGTGTGTGTGTGTGAGAGAGGCAGAGGTAGATATAGTGTGTGTGTGTGAGAGAGGCAGAGACAGATATGGTGTGTGTGTGTGTGTGAGAGAGAGAGAGAGAGGCAGAGACAGATATAGTGTTTGTGAGAGAGAGCGGCAGAGACAGATATAGTGTGTGTGTGTGTGAGAGAGGCAGAGACAGATATAGTGTGTGTGTGTGTGTGTGTGAGAGAGAGAGGCAGAGACAGATATAGTGTGTGTGTGTGTGTGTGTGTGTGTGTGTGAGACAGGCAGAGACAGATATAGTGTGTGTGTGTGTGTGAGAGAGGCAGAGACAGATGTGTGTGTGTGAGAGAGAGGCAGATGTAGATAGTGTGTGCGTGTGTGTGTGAGACAGGCAGAGGTAGATATAGTGTGTGTGTGTGAGAGAGGCAGAGGTAGATATAGTGTGTGTGTGAGAGAGGCAGAGGTAGATATAGTGTGTGTGTGTGAGAGAGGCAGAGGTAGATATAGTGTGTGTGTGTGTGTGTGAGAGAGAGGCAGAGGTAGATATAGTGTGTGTGTGTGAGAGAGGCAGAGGTAGATATAGTGTGTGTGTGTGAGAGAGGCAGAGGTAGATATAGTGTGTGTGTGTGTGTGTGTGAGAGAGGCAGAGGTAGATATAGTGTGTGTGTGTGTGAGAGAGGCAGAGGTAGATATAGTGTGTGTGTGTGAGAGAGGCAGAGGTAGATATAGTGTGTTTGTGTGTGTTTGTGAGAGAGGCAGAGGTAGATATAGTGTGTGTGTGTGTGTGTGAGACAGGCAGAGGTAGATATAGTGTGTGTGTGTGTGAGAGAGGCAGAGGTAGATATAGTGTGTTTGTGTGTGTTTGTGTGAGAGGCAGAGGTAGATATAGTGTGTGTGTGTGTGTGTGTGTGTGAGACAGGCAGAGGTAGATATAGTGTGTGTGTGTGTGTGAGAGAGGCAGAGGTAGATATAGTGTGTGTGTGTGTGTGTGTGTGTGAGAGAGGTAGATATAGTGTGTGTGTGTGTGAGAGAGGCAGAGGTAGATATAGTGTGTGTGAGAGAGGCAGAGGTAGACATAGTGTGTGTGTGTGTGTGAGAAAGAGGCAGAGGTAGATATAGTGTGTGTGTGTGTGTGAGAGAGGCAGAGGTAGATAGTGTGTGTGTGAGAGAGGCAGAGGTAGATAGTGTGTGTGTGAGAGAGGCAGAGGTAGATAGTGTGTGTGTGTGAGAGAGGCAGAGGTAGATATAGTGTGTGTGTGGGTGAGAGAGGCAGAGGTAGATATAGTGTGTGTGTGTGTGTGTGAGAGAGAGGCAGAGGTAGATATAGTGTGTGTGTGTGTGTGTGAGAGGCAGAGGTAGATATAGTGTGTGTGTGTGTGTGAGAGAGGCAGAGGTAGATATAGTGTGTGTGTGTGTGTGAGAGACAGGCAGAGGTAGATATAGTGTGTGTGTGAGAGAGGCAGAGGTAGATATAGTGTGTGTGTGAGAGAGGCAGAGACAGATATCGTGTGTGTGTGTGTGAGGGAGGCAGAGGTAGATATAGTGTTTGTGTGTGAGAGAGGCAGAGGTAGATATAGTGTGTGTGTGTGTGTGAGAGAGGCAGAGGTAGATCGTGTGTGTGTGTGTGTGTGTGTGAGAGAGGCAGAGGTAGATTTCGTGTGTGTGTGTGTGAGAGAGGCAGAGGTAGATATAGTGTGTGTGTGAGAGAGGCAGAGGTAGATGTAGTGTGTGTGTGTGTGAGGGAGGCAGAGGTAGATATAGTCTGTGTGTGAGAGAGGCAGAGGTAGATATAGTGTGTGTGTGTGAGAGAGGCAGAGACAGATATAGTGTGTGTGTGTGAGAGAGGCAGAGACAGATATAGTGTGTGTGTGTGAGAGAGGCAGAGGTAGATATAGTGTGTGTGTGTCTGTGAGAGAGGCAGAGACAGATATAGTGTGTGTGTGTGTGTGTGTGTGAGAGAGGCAGAGACAGATATAGTGTGTGTGTGTGAGAGAGAGAGGCAGAGACAGATACAGTGTGTGTGTGTGTGTGTGTGTGTGTGAGAGAGAGGCAGAGGTAGATATAGTGTGTGTGTGTGTGTGTGTGAGAGAGGCAGAGGTAGATATAGTGTGTGTGTGTGTGTGTGAGAGAGGCAGAGGTAGATATAGTGTGTGTGTGTGTGTGTGTGTGAGAGAGGCAGAGGTAGATATAGTGTGTGTGTGTGTGTGTGTGTGTGTGAGACAGGCAGAGGTAGATATAGTGTGTGTGTGAGAGAGGCAGAGGTAGATATAGTGTGTGTGTGTGAGAGGCAGAGGTAGATATAGTGTGTGTGTGTGGGAGGGAGAGGCAGAGGTAGCTATCGTGTGTGTGTGTGTGTGTGTGAGAGAGGCAGAGGTAGATATAGTGTGTGTGTGTGAGGGAGGCAGAGGTAGATCTAGTGTGTGTGTGTTTGTGTGTGAGAGAGGCAGAGGTAGAGAGAGTGTGTGTGTGTGTGAGAGGCAGAGGTAGAGAGAGTGTGTGTGTGTGAGAGAGGCAGAGGTAGATATAGTGTGTGTGTGTGTGAGAGAGGCAGAGGTAGATGTAGTGTGTGTGTGTGTGTGAGAGGCAGAGGTAGATATAGTGTGTGTGTGTGTGAGAGAGGCAGAGGTAGATATAGTGTGTGTGTGTGTGTTTGTGTGTGAGAGGCAGACACAGATCGTGTGTGTGTGTTTGTGTGTGAGAGGCGGAGACAGATATAGTGTGTGTGTGTGTGAGAGGCAGAGACAGAAATAGTGTGTGTGTGAGAGGCAGAGACAGATATAGTGTGTGTGAGAGGCAGACACAGATATAGTGTGTGTGTGAGAGAGGCAGAGGTCGATATCGTGTGTGTGTGTGTGTGAGAGAGGCAGAGGTAGATATAGGTGTGTGTGTGTGTGTGAGAGAGGCAGAGGTCGATTTCGTGTGTGTGTGTGTGAGAGAGGCAGAGGTAGATTTCGTGTGTGTGTGTGAGAGAGGCAGAGGTAGATATCTTGTGTGTGAGTGTGTGTGAGTGAGGCAGAGACAGATGTTGTGTGTGTGTGTGAGAGAGGCAGAGACAGATATAGTGTGTGTGTGTGAGGGAGGCAGAGGTAGATATAGTGTGTGTGTGTGTGTGTGTGAGAGGGGCAGAGGTAGATGTAGTGTGTGTGTGTGTGTGTGAGAGGGGCAGAGGTAGATGTAGTGTGTGTGTGTGTGTGTGTGTGTGAGAGGCAGAGGTAGATATAGTGTGTGTGTGTGAGAGGCAGAGGTAGATATAGTGTGTGTGAGAGGCAGAGGTCGATATAGTGTGTGTGTGTGTGTGAGAGAGAGAGGCAGAGGTAGATATAGTGTGTGTGTGTGTGTGAGAGAGACAGAGAAAGTGTGTGTGTGAGAGAGGCAGAGGTAGATATAGTGTGTGTGTGTGTGTGAGAGAGAGGCAGAGGTAGATATAGTGTGTGTGTGTGTGTGAGAGAGGCAGAGACATAGTGTGTGTGTGAGAGAGGCAGAGACATATAGTGTGTGTGTGTGTGAGAGAGAGGCAGAGGTAGATAGTGAGTGTGTGTGTGTGTGTGTGTGTGTGTGTGTGTGTGAGAGAGAGGCAGAGGTAGATATAGTGTGTGTGTGTGTGTGAGAGAGGCAGAGGTAGATATAGTGTGTGTGTGTGAGAGAGGCAGAGGTAGATATAGTGTGTGTGTGTGTGAGAGAGGCAGAGACAGATATAGTGTGTGTGTGTGAGAGAGGCAGAGGTAGATATAGTGTGTGTGTGTCTGTGAGAGAGGCAGAGACAGATATAGTGTGTGTGTGTGAGAGAGAGAGGCAGAGACAGATATAGTGTGTGTGTGTGTGAGAGAGAGAGAGGCAGAGACAGATATAGTGTGTGTGTGTGTGAGAGAGGCAGAGACAGATATAGTGTGTGTGTGTGTGAGACAGGCAGAGACAGATATAGTGTGTGTGTGTGTGAGAGGCAGAGACAGATATAGTGTGTGTGTGTGTGAGAGAGGCAGATGTAGATAGTGTGTGCGTGTGTGTGTGAGAGAGGCAGAGGTAGATAGTGTGTGCGTGTGTGTGTGAGAGAGGCAGAGGTAGATATAGTGTGTGTGTGTGAGAGAGGCAGAGGTAGATATAGTGTGTGTGTGAGAGAGAGGCAGAGGTAGATTTTGTGTGTGTGTGTGAGAGAGGCAGAGGTAGATATAGTGTGTGTGTGTGAGAGAGGCAGAGGTAGATATAGTGTGTGTGTGTGTGTGTGAGAGAGAGGCAGAGGTAGATATAGTGTGTGTGTGTGTGTGTGTGTGTGTGTGTGTGTGACAGGCAGAGGTAGATATAGTGTGTGTGTGTGTGTGTGAGAGAGGTAGATATAGTGTGTGTGTGTGTGAGAGGCAGAGGTAGATATAGTGTGTGTGTGTGTGTGTGTGTGTGTGTGAGAGAGAGGTTGATATAGTGTGTGTGTGTGTGTGAGAGAGGCAGAGACAGATATAGTGTGTGTGTGTGTGAGAGGCAGAGACAGATATAGTGTGTGTGTGTGTGAGAGAGGCAGAGACAGATATAGTGTGTGTGAGAGGCAGACACAGATATAGTGTGTGTGTGAGAGAGGCAGAGGTCGATATCGTGTGTGTGTGTGTGTGAGAGAGGCAGAGGTAGATTTCGTGTGTGTGTGTGTGAGAGAGGCAGAGGTAGATTTCGTGTGTGTGTGTGTGAGAGAGGCAGAGGTAGATATCTTGTGTGTGTGTGAGTGAGGCAGAGACAGATGTAGTGTGTGTGTGTGAGAGAGGCAGAGACAGATATAGTGTGTGTGTGTGTGTGTGTGAGGGAGGCAGAGGTAGATATAGTGTGTGTGTGTGTGTGAGAGGGGCAGAGGTAGATGTAGTGTGTGTGTGTGTGTGTGTGTGTGAGAGGCAGATGTAGATATAGTGTGTGTGTGTGAGAGGCAGAGGTAGATACAGTGTGTGTGTGAGAGGCAGAGGTAGATATAGTGTGTGTGTGTGTGTGTGAGAGGCAGAGGTAGATATAGTGTGTGTGAGAGGCAGAGGTCGATATAGTGTGTGTGTGTGTGTGAGAGAGAGGCAGAGGTAGATATAGTGTGTGTGTGTGAGAGAGGCAGAGACAGAGAAAGTGTGTGTGTGAGAGAGGCAGAGGTAGATATAGTGTGTGTGTGTGTGAGAGAGAGGCAGAGGTAGATATAGTGTGTGTGTGTGTGAGAGAGGCAGAGACATAGTGTGTGTGTGAGAGAGGCAGAGACATATAGTGTGTGTGTGTGTGAGAGAGAGGCAGAGGTAGATAGTGAGTGTGTGTGTGTGTGTGTGTGTGTGTGTGTGTGTGTGTGTGAGAGAGGCAGAGGTAGATATAGTGTGTGTGTGAGAGAGGCAGAGGTAGATATAGTGTGTGTGTGTGAGAGAGGCAGAGGTAGATATAGTGTGTGTGTGTGTGAGAGAGAGGCAGAGACAGATATAGTGTGTGTGTGTGAGAGAGGAGGAGGTAGATATAGTGTGTGTGTGTCTGTGAGAGAGGCAGAGACAGATATAGTGTGTGTGTGTGTGTGTGTGTGTGTGTGTGTGTGTGTGTGTGTGTGTGTGTGTGTGTGAGAGGCAGAGACAGATATAGTGTGTGTGTGTGTGAGAGAGAGAGGCAGAGACAGATATAGTGTGTGTGTGTGTGAGAGAGAGAGAGGCAGAGACAGATATAGTGTGTGTGTGTGTGTGAGAGAGGCAGAGACAGATATAGTGTGTGTGTGTGTGAGACAGGCAGAGACAGATATAGTGTGTGTGTGTGTGTGTGAGAGAGGCAGAGACAGATATAGTGTGTGTGTGTGTGAGAGGCAGAGACAGATATAGTGTGTGTGTGTGAGAGAGAGGCAGATGTAGATAGTGTGTGCGTGTGTGTGTGAGAGAGGCAGAGGTAGATATAGTGTGTGTGTGTGAGAGAGGCAGAGGTAGATAGTGTGTGCGTGTGTGTGTGAGAGAGGCAGAGGTAGATATAGTGTGTGTGTGTGAGAGAGGCAGAGGTAGATATAGTGTGTGTGTGTGAGAGAGAGGCAGAGGTAGATTTTGTGTGTGTGTGTGAGAGAGGCAGAGGTAGATATAGTGTGTGTGTGTGAGAGAGGCAGAGGTAGATATAGTGTGTGTGTGTGAGAGAGGCAGAGGTAGATATAGTGTGTGTGTGTGTGTGTGTGTGTGTGTGAGAGAGAGGCAGAGGTAGATATAGTGTGTGTGTGTGTGTGTGTGTGTGTGTGTGTGTGAGACAGGCAGAGGTAGATATAGTGTGTGTGTGTGTGAGAGAGGCAGAGGTAGATATAGTGTGTGTGTGTGTGTGTGTGAGAGAGGCAGAGGTAGATATAGTGTGTGTGTGTGTGTGTGTGTGTGTGTGTGTGTGTGTGTGTGAGAGAGAGGTTGATATAGTGTGTGTGTGTGTGTGAGAGAGAGGTTGATATAGTGTGTGTGTGAGAGAGAGGCAGAGACAGATATAGTGTGTGTGTGTGTGTGTGTGTGTGAGAGGCAGAGACAGATATAGTGTGTGTGTGTGTGTGTGAGAGAGGCAGAGACAGATATAGTGTGTGTGTGAGAGAGAGGCAGAGACAGATATAGTGTGTGTGTGAGAGGCAGAGGTAGATAGTGTGTGTGTGTGTGTGTGTGTGAGAGAGGCAGTGGTAGATAGTGTGTGTGTGTGTGTGAGCGAGGCAGAGGTAGATATAGTGTGTGTGTGTGTGAGAGAGGCAGAGGTAGATATAGTGTGTGTGTGTGTGAGAGAGAGGCAGAGGTAGATATAGTGTGTGTGTGTGTGTGTGTGAGAGAGAGGCAGAGGTAGATATAGTGTGTGTGTGTGTGTGTGTGTGTGTGTGTGTGTGAGACAGGCAGAGGTAGATATAGTGTGTGTGTGTGTGTGAGAGAGGTAGATATAGTGTGTGTGTGTGTGAGAGAGGTAGATATAGTGTGTGTGTGTGTGAGAGAGGCAGAGGTAGATATAGTGTGTGTGTGTGTGTGAGACAGGCAGAGGTAGATATAGTGTGTGTGTGAGAGAGGCAGAGGTAGATATAGTGTGTGTGTGTGAGAGAGGCAGAGGTAGATATAGTGTGTGTGAGAGAGGCAGAGACAGATATAGTGTGTGTGAGAGAGGCAGAGACAGATATAGTGTGTGTGTGTGAGAGAGGCAGAGGTAGATATAGTGTGTGTGTGTGAGGGAGGCAGAGGTAGATATAGTGTGTGTGTGTTTGTGTGTGAGAGAGGCAGAGGTAGAGAGAGTGTGTGTGTGTGTGAGAGGCAGAGGTAGAGAGAGTGTGTGTGTGTGTGAGAGAGGCAGAGGTAGATATAGTGTGTGTGTGTGTGAGAGAGGCAGAGGTAGATGTAGTGTGTGTGTGTGTGAGAGAGGCAGAGGTAGATATAGTGTGTGTGTGAGTGTGTGAGAGGCAGACACAGATAGTGTGTGTGTGTTTGTGTGTGAGAGGCGGAGACAGATATAGTGTGTGTGTGAGAGGCAGAGACAGAAATAGTGTGTGTGTGAGAGGCAGAGACAGATATAGTGTGTGTGTGTGAGAGGCAGACACAGATATAGTGTGTGTGTGAGAGAGGCAGAGGTAGATATCGTGTGTGTGTGTGTGAGAGAGGCAGAGGTAGATATAGGTGTGTGTGTGTGTGTGAGAGAGGCAGAGGTAGATTTCGTGTGTGTGTGTGTGAGAGAGGCAGAGGTAGATATAGTGTGTGTGTGTGAGAGAGGCAGAGGTAGATAGTGTGTGCGTGTGTGTGAGAGAGGCAGAGACATATATAGTGTGTGTGTGTGTGAGAGAGAGAGGCAGAGACAGATATAGTGTGTGTGTGAGAGAGAGAGAGGCAGAGACAGATATAGTGTGTGTGAGAGAGAGAGAGGCAGAGACAGATATAGTGTGTGTGTGAGAGAGAGAGAGGCAGAGACAGATATAGTGTGTGTGTGTGTGAGAGAGGCAGAGACAGATATAGTGTGTGTGTGTGTGAGACAGGCAGAGACAGATATAGTGTGTGCGTGTGTGTGTGTGTGTGAGAGAGGCAGAGACAGATATAGTGTGTGTGTGTGAGAGGCAGAGACAGATATAGTGTGTGTGTGTGTGAGAGAGGCAGAGGTAGATATAGTGTGTGTGTGAGAGAGGCAGAGGTAGATAGTGTGTGCGTGTGTGTGTGAGAGAGGCAGAGGTAGATATAGTGTGTGTGTGTGAGAGAGGCAGAGGTAGATATAGTGTGTGTGTGTGAGAGAGGCAGAGGTAGATATAGTGTGTGTGTGTGTGTGAGAGAGAGGCAGAGGTAGATATAGTGTGTGTGTGTGTGTGTGTGTGTGAGACAGGCAGAGGTAGATATAGTGTGTGTGTGTGTGTGTGTGTGTGAGAGAGAGGTTGATATAGTGTGTGTGTGTGTGTGAGAGAGGCAGAGACAGATATAGTGTGTGTGTGTGTGTGAGAGAGGCAGAGACAGATATAGTGTGTGTGTGTGTGTGAGAGAGGCAGAGACAGATATAGTGTGTGTGTGTGTGTGTGTGTGAGAGAGGCAGAGACAGATATAGTGTGTGTTTGTCTGTGTGTGAGAGAGAGGCAGAGACAGATATAGTGTGTGTGTGTGAGAGAGGCAGAGACAGATATAGTGTGTGTGTGTGTGTGAGAGAGAGGCAGAGACAGATATAGTGTGTGTGAGAGAGGCAGAGGTAGATATAGTGTGTGTGTGAGAGAGGCAGAGGTAGATATAGTGTGTGTGTGTGTGAGAGAGAGGCAGAGGTAGATATAGTGTGTGTGAGAGAGGCAGAGGTAGATATAGTGTGTGTGTGAGAGAGGCAGAGGTAGATATAGTGTGTGTGTGTGTGTGAAAGAGGCAGAGGTAGATATAGTGTGTGTGTGTGCGAGAGAGGCAGAGGTAGATAGTGTGTGTGTGTGTGTGTGAGAGAGAGGCAGAGGTAGATATAGTGTGTGTGAGAGAGGCAGAGGTAGATATAGTGTGTGTGTGAGAGAGGCAGAGGTAGATATAGTGTGTGTGTGTGTGTGAAAGAGGCAGAGGTAGATATAGTGTGTGTGTGTGCGAGAGAGGCAGAGGTAGATAGTGTGTGTGTGTGAGAGAGGCAGTGGTAGATAGTGTGTGTGTGTGTGAGAGAGAGGCAGAGGTAGATATAGTGTGTGTGTGTGTGTGTGTGTGAGAGAGAGGCAGAGGTAGATATAGTGTGTGTGTGTGTGTGTGTGAGAGAGAGGCAGAGGTAGATATAGTGTGTGTGTGTGTGTGTGTGAGACAGGCAGAGGTAGATATAGTGTGTGTGTGTGTGTGTGTGTGTGTGTGAGAGAGGTAGATATAGTGTGTGTGTGTGTGAGAGAGGCAGAGGTAGATATAGTGTGTGTGTGTGTGTGTGAGACAGGCAGAGGTAGATACTGTGTGTGTGTGAGAGAGGCAGAGGTAGATATAGTGTGTGTGTGAGAGAGGCAGAGGTAGATATAGTGTGTGTGTGTGAGAGAGGCAGAGGTAGATATAGTGTGTGTGTGTGTGAGAGAGGCAGAGGTAGATATAGTGTGTGTGTGAGGGAGGCAGAGGTAGATATAGTGTGTGTGTGTTTGTGTGTGAGAGAGGCAGAGGTAGAGAGAGTGTGTGTGTGTGTGAGAGGCAGAGGTAGAGAGAGTGTGTGTGTGTGTGAGAGGCAGAGGTAGATATAGTGTGTGTGTGTGTGAGAGAGGCAGAGGTAGATATAGTGTGTGTGTGTGTGTGTGAGAGGCAGACACAGATAGTGTGTGTGTGTTTGTGTGTGAGAGGCGGAGACAGATATAGTGTGTGTGTGAGAGGCAGAGACAGAAATAGTGTGTGTGTGTGAGAGGCAGAGACAGATATAGTGTGTGTGTGAGAGGCAGACACAGATATAGTGTGTGTGTGAGAGAGGCAGAGGTAGATATCGTGTGTGTGTGTGTGAGAGAGGCAGAGGTAGATATAGGTGTGTGTGTGTGTGAGAGAGGCAGAGGTAGATTTCGTGTGTGTGTGTGTGAGAGAGGCAGAGGTAGATTTCGTGTGTGTGTGTATGAGAGAGGCAGAGACAGATGTAGTGTGTGTGTGAGAGAGGCAGAGACAGATATAGTGTGTGTGTGTGTGTGAGAGAGGCAGAGGTAGATATAGTGTGTGTGTGTGTGTGTGTGAGGGAGGCAGAGGTAGATATAGTGTGTGTGTGTGTGTGTGTGTGTGTGAGAGGCAGAGGTAGATATAGTATGTGTGTGTGAGAGGCAGAGGTAGATATAGTGTGTGTGTGAGAGGCAGAGGTAGATATAGTGTGTGTGTGAGAGGCAGAGGTAGATATAGTGTGTGTGTGTGTGTGTGTGTGAGAGGCAGAGGTAGATATAGTGTGTGTGAGAGGCAGAGGTCGATATAGTGTGTGTGTGTGTGAGAGGCAGAGGTCGATATAGTGTGTGTGTGTGAGAGGCAGAGGTCGATATAGTGTGTGTGTGTGTGAGAGGCAGAGGTCGATATAGTGTGTGTGTGTGTGTGAGAGAGGCAGAGGTAGATATAGTGTGTGTGTGTGTGAGAGAGGCAGAGGTAGATATAGTGTGTGTGTGTGTGTGTGAGGGAGGCAGAGGTAGATATAGTGTGTGTGTGTGTGTGTGTGTGTGTGTGTGTGTGTGTGTGTGTGTGTGTGTGTGTGAGAGGCAGAGGTCGATATAGTGTGTGTGTGTGTGAGAGGCAGAGGTCGATATAGTGTGTGTGTGAGAGGCAGAGGTCGATATAGTGTGTGTGTGTGTGTGTGAGAGAGGCAGAGGTAGATATAGTGTGTGTGTGTGAGGGAGGCAGAGGTAGATATAGTGTGTGTGTGTGTGAGAGGCAGAGGTAGATATAGTGTGTGTGTGTGAGAGGCAGAGGTAGATATAGTGTGTGTGTGTGTGTGAGAGGCAGAGGTAGATATAGTGTGTGTGAGAAGCAGAGGTCGATATAGTGTGTGTGTGTGTGTGTGAGAGGCAGAGGTCGATATAGTGTGTGTGTGAGAGGCAGAGGTCGATATAGTGTGTGTGTGTGTGAGAGAGAGGCAGAGGTCGATAGTGAGTGTGTGTGTGTGTGAGAGAGGCAGAGGTAGATATAGTGTGTGTGTGAGAGAGAGGCAGAGGTAGATAGAGTGTGTGTGTGTGAGAGAGGCAGAGGTAGATATAGTGTGTGTGTGTGTGAGAGAGGCAGAGGTAGATATAGTGTGTGTGTGTGTGTGAGAGAGGCAGAGGTAGATCGTGTGTGTGTGTGTGTGTGTGTGTGAGAGAGAGGCAGAGGTAGATTTCGTGTGTGTGTGTGTGAGAGAGGCAGAGGTAGATATAGTGTGTGTGTGTGTGTGAGAGAGGCAGAGGTAGATGTAGTGTGTGTGTGTGTGAGGGAGGCAGAGGTAGATATAGTCTGTGTGTGAGAGAGAGGCAGAGGTAGATATAGTGTGTGTGTGAGAGAGAGGCAGAGACAGATATAGTGTGTGTGTGAGAGAGGCAGAGGTAGATATAGTGTGTGTGTGTCTGTGAGAGAGGCAGAGACAGATATAGTGTGTGTGTGTGTGTGTGTGTGTGTGTGTGTGTGTGAGAGAGGCAGAGACAGATATAGTGTGTGTGTGTGTGAGAGAGAGAGGCAGAGACAGATATAGTGTGTGTGTGTGAGAGAGAGAGGCAAAGACAGATATAGTGTGTGTGTGTGTGTGTGTGTGTGTGAGAGAGAGAGGCAGAGACAGATATAGTGTGTGTGTGAGAGAGAGGCAGAGACAGATATAGTGTGTGTGTGAGAGAGAGGCAGAGACAGATATAGTGTGTGTGTGTGTGTGTGAGAGAGGCAGAGACAGATGTAGTGTGTGTGTGTGTGTGAGAGAGAGGCAGAGACAGATATAGTGTGTGTGTGAGAGAGAGGCAGAGGTAGATATAGTGTGTGTGTGAGAGAGAGGCAGAGGTAGATATTGTGTGTGTGTGAGAGAGAGAGGCAGAGGTAGATATAGTGTGTGTGTGAGAGAGAGGCAGAGACAGATATAGTGTGTGTGTGAGAGAGAGGCAGAGACAGATATAGTGTGTGTGTGTGAAAGAGGCAGAGGTAGATATAGTGTGTGTGTGTCTGTGAGAGAGGCAGAGACAGATATAATGTGTGTGTGTGTGAGAGAGGCAGAGACAGATATAGTGTGTGTGTGTGAGAGAGAGGCAGAGACAGATATAGTGTGTGTGAGAGAGAGAGGCAGAGACAGATATCGTGTGTGTGTGTGTGTGTGTGTGTGGGTGTGTGTGTGTGTGAGAGAGAGGCAGAGACAGATATTGTGTGTGTGTGAGAGAGAGAGGCAGAGACAGATATAGTGTGTGTGTGAGAGAGAGGCAGAGACAGATATAGTGTGTGTGAGAGAGAGGCAGAGGTAGATATAGTGTGTGTGTGTGTGAGAGAGGCAGAGGCAGAGGTAGATATAGTGTGTGTGTGTGTGTCTGTGTGAGAGAGGCAGAGACAGATATAGTGTGTGTGTGTGTGTGTGTGAGAGAGGCAGAGACAGATATAGTGTGTGTGTGTGTGAGAGAGGCAGAGACAGATAGTGTGTGTGTGTGAGAGAGGCAGAGGTAGATATAGTGTGTGTGTGTGAGAGGCAGAGGTAGATATAGTGTGTGTGGTGTGTGTGTGAGAGAGGCAGAGGTAGATATAGTGTGTGTGTCTGGGTGAGAGAGGCAGAGACAGATATAGTGTGTGTGTGAGAGAGGCAGAGGTAGATATAGTGTGTGTGTGAGAGAGAGGCTGACGTAGATATAGTGTGTGTGAGAGAGGCAGAGGTAGATATAGTGTGTGTGAGAGAGGCAGAGGTAGATATAGTGTGTGTGTGTGAGAGAGAGGCAGAGGTAGATATAGTGTGAGTGTGAGAGAGGCAGAGGTAGATATAGTGTGTGTGTGTGAGAGAGGCAGAGGTAGATATAGTGTGTGTGTGTGAGAGAGGCAGAGGTAGATATAGTGTGTGTGTGTGTGTGTGTGTGTGTGTGAGAGAGAGGCAGAGGTAGATATAGTGTGTGTGTGTGTGTGTGAGACAGGCAGAGGTAGATACTGTGTGTGTGTGAGAGAGGCAGAGGTAGATATAGTGTGTGTGTGTGAGAGAGGCAGAGGTAGATATAGTGTGTGTGCGTGAGAGGCAGAGGTAGATATAGTGTGTGTGTGTGGGAGGGAGAGGCAGAGGTAGCTATCGTGTGTGTGTGTGTGAGAGAGGCAGAGACAGATATAGTGTGTGTGTGTGAGAGAGGCAGAGGTAGATATAGTGTGTGTGTGTGAGGGAGGCAGAGGTAGATATAGTGTGTGTGTGTTTGTGTGTGAGAGAGGCAGAGGTAGAGAGAGTGTGTGTGTGTGTGAGAGGCAGAGGTAGAGAGAGTGTGTGTGTGTGTGAGAGGCAGAGGTAGATATAGTGTGTGTGTGTGAGAGAGGCAGAGGTAGATGTAGTGTGTGTGTGTGTGTGAGAGGCAGAGGTAGATATAGTGTGTGTGTGTGTGAGAGAGGCAGAGGTAGATATAGTGTGTGTGTGTGTGTGTGTTTGTGTGTGAGAGGCAGACACAGATAGTGTGTGTGTGTTTGTGTGTGCGAGGCGGAGACAGATATAGTGTGTGTGTGTGAGAGGCAGAGACAGATATAGTGTGTGTGTGTGAGAGGCAGAGACAGATATAGTGTGTGTGTGTGAGAGGCAGACACAGATATAGTGTGTGTGTGTGAGAGGCAGAGACAGATATAGTGTGCGTGTGTGAGAGGCAGACACAGATATAGTGTGTGTGTGAGAGAGGCAGAGGTAGATATCGTGTGTGTGTGTGTGAGAGAGGCAGAGGTAGATTTCGTGTGTGTGTGTGTGAGAGAGGCAGAGGTAGATTTCGTGTGTGTGTGTGTGAGAGAGGCAGAGGTAGATATCGTGTGTGTGTGTGTGTGTGAGTGAGGCAGAGACAGATGTACTGTGTGTGTGTGTGTGAGAGGGGCAGAGGTAGATGTAGTGTGTGTGTGTGTGTGAGAGGCAGAGGTAGATATAGTGTGAGAGGCAGAGGTAGATATAGTGTGTGTGTGAGAGGCAGAGGTAGATATAGTGTGTGTGTGTGTGTGTGTGAGAGGCAGAGGTAGATATAGTGTGTGTGAGAGGCAGAGGTCGATATAGTGTGTGTGTGTGTGAGAGGCAGAGGTCGATATAGTGTGTGTGTGTGAGAGGCAGAGGTCGATATAGTGTGTGTGTGTGTGAGAGAGAGGCAGAGGTAGATATAGTGTGTGTGGTGTGTGTGTCTGAGTGAGAGAGGCAGAGACAGATATAGTGTGTGTGTGTGTGTGAGAGAGAGGCAGAGGTAGATATAGTGTGTGTGTGTGTGAGAGAGGCAGAGACATAGTGTGTGTGTGTGAGAGAGGCAGAGACATATAGTGTGTGTGTGTGTGAGAGAGAGGCAGAGGTAGATCGTGAGTGTGTGTGTGTGTGTGAGAGAGGCAGAGGTAGATATAGTGTGTGTGTGAGAGAGAGGCAGAGGTAGATATAGTGTGTGTGTGTGAGAGAGGCAGAGGTAGATATAGTGAGTGTGTGTGAGAGAGGCAGAGGTCGATATAGTGTGTGTGTGTGTGAGAGAGGCAGAGGTAGATATAGTGTGTGTGTGTGAGAGAGGCAGAGGTAGATATAGTGTGTGTGTGTGAGAGAGGCAGAGGTAGATCGTGTGTGTGTGTGAGAGAGGCAGAGGTAGATATAGTGTGTGTGTGTGTGAGAGAGGCAGAGGTAGATATAGTGTGTGTGTGTGTGAGAGAGGCAGAGGTAGATATAGTGTGTGTGTGTCTGTGAGAGAGGCAGAGGTAGATATAGTGTGTGTGTGTGTGTGAGGGAGGCAGAGGTAGATATAGTCTGTGTGTGAGAGAGAGGCAGAGGGAGATATAGTGTGTGTGTGTGAGAGAGGCAGAGGTAGATATAGTGTGTGTGTGAGAGAGAGGCAGAGACAGATATAGTGTGTGTGTGTGTGAGAGAGGCAGAGACAGATATCGTGTGTGTGTGTGTGTGTGTGAGAGAGAGGCAGAGACAGATATAGTGTGTGTGTGTGTGTGTGTGAGAGAGGCAGAGACAGATATAGTGTGTGTGTGTGTGTGTGTGAGAGAGAGGCAGAGACAGATATAGTGTGTGTGTGTGTGAGAGAGAG
>NC_081404.1:19619493-19621993 GCF_030684315.1 Stegostoma tigrinum
GTGTGTGTGTGTGTGTGTGTGTGTGTGTGTGAGAGAGGCAGAGACATATAGTGTGTGTGTGAGAGAGGCAGAGGTAGATATAGTGTGTGTGTGAGAGAGGCAGAGGTAGATATAGTGTGTGTGAGAGAGGCAGAGGTAGATATAGTGTGTGTGTGTGAGAGAGGCAGAGGTAGATATAGTGTGTGTGTGAGAGAGGCAGAGGTAGATATAGTGTGTGTGTGTGTGTGTGTGTGTGTGTGTGTGTGAGAGAGGCAGAGACATATAGTGTGTGTGTGAGAGAGGCAGAGGTAGATATAGTGTGTGTGTGAGAGAGGCAGAGGTAGATATAGTGTGTGTGTGTGAGAGAGGCAGAGGTAGATATAGTGTGTGTGTGTGAGAGAGGCAGAGGTAGATATAGTGTGTGTGTGTGAGAGAGGCAGAGGTAGATATAGTGTGTGTGTGTGTGTGTGTGTGTGTGTGTGTGTGAGAGAGGCAGAGACAGATATAGTGTGTGTGTGTGTGTGTGAGAGAGGCAGAGACAGATATAGTGTGTGTGTGTGTGTGAGAGAGAGGCAGAGACAGATATAGTGTGTGTGTGTGTGTGTGAGAGAGAGGCAGAGACAGATATAGTGTGTGTGTGTGTGTGTGTGAGAGAGAGGCAGAGACAGATATTGTGTGTGTGTGTGAGAGAGGCAGAGTCAGATATAGTGTGTGTGTGTGAGAGAGAGGCGGAGACAGATATAGTGTGTGTGTGAGAGAGAGGCAGAGACAGATATAGTGTGTTTGTGAGAGAGAGGCAGAGGTAGATATAGTGTGTGTGTGTGTGTGAGAGAGGCAGAGGCAGAGGTAGTGTGTGTGTGTGAGAGAGGCAGAGGTAGATATAGTGAGTGTGGTGTGTGTGTGTGTGTGTGTGTGAGAGAGGCAGAGGTAGATATAGTGTGTGTGTGTGAGAGAGGCAGAGGTAGATATAGTGAGTGTGGTGTGTGTGTGTGAGAGAGGCAGAGACGTATAGTGTGTGTGTGAGAGAGGCAGAGACGTATAGTGTGTGTGTGAGAGAGGCAGAGACGTATAGTTTGTGTGTGAGAGAGGCAGAGACATATAGTGTGTGTGTGTTTGTGTGTGAGAGGCAGAGACAGATATAGTGTGTGTGTGTGTGAGAGGCAGAGACAGATATAGTGTGTGAGAGAGGCAGAGACATATAGTGTGTGTGTGTGTGTGTGTGATAGGCAGAGGTAGATATAGTGTGTGTGTGTGTGAGAGGCAGAGGGAGATATAGTGTGTGTGTGTGTGAGAGGCAGAGGGAGATATAGTGTGTGTGTGTGTGAGAGGCAGAGGGAGATATAGTGTGTGTGTGTGAGAGGCAGAGGTAGATATAGTGTGTGTGTGTGTGAGAGGCAGAGGTCGATTATAGTGTGTGTGTGTGAAAGAGAGAGGCAGAGACAGATATAGTGTGTGTGTGTGTGTGTGTGAGGAGAGAGAGAGAGGCACTCCTCACACTATATATTTATATATATATATTTATATCTAGCTATCAGAGACAGATATAGTAGTGTAGTAGTAGATCTCAGAACACGATATAGTGTGTGTGAAGAGCTCTCGACACAATATAGTGTGTGTGTGTGTGTGAGAGAGAGGCAGAGACAGATATAGTGTGTGTGTGTGTGTGAGAGAGGGAGAGAGGCAGAGACAGATATAGTTGTGTGTCTGAGTGAGAGTCAGAGACAGATAGCTGAGTCTGAGTGAGAGAGGCAGAGACAGATATAGTGTGTGTGTGAGAGAGGCAGAGACATATAGTGTGTGTGTGAGAGAGGCAGAGACATATAGTGTGTGTGTGAGAGAGGCAGAGATATGTAGTGTGTGTGTGAGAGAGAGGCAGAGGTAGATATAGTGTGTGTGTGAGAGAGGCAGAGGTAGATATAGTGTGTGTGTGTGTGTGTGTGTGTGTGTGTGTGTGTGAGAGAGGCAGAGACAGATGTGTGTGTGTGTGTGTGTGTGTGTGTGTGTGAGAGAGGCAGAGGTAGATAGTGTGTGTGTGTGTGTGAGAGAGGCAGAGGTAGATATAGTGTGTGTGTGAGAGAGGCAGAGGTAGATATAGTGTGTGTGTGAGAGAGAGGCAGAGGTAGATATAGTGTGTGTGTGTGTGAGAGAGGCAGAGACAGATATAGTGTGTGTGTGTGTGAGAGGCAGAGACAGATATAGTGTGTGTGTGTGTGAGAGGCAGAGACAGATATAGTGTGTGTGTGTGTGAGAGAGAGGCAGAGACAGATATAGTGTGTGTGTGTGTGAGAGAGAGGCAGAGACAGATATAGTGTGTGTGTGTGTGAGAGAGAGGCAGAGACAGATATAGTGTGTGTGTGTGTGAGAGAGAGGCAGAGACAGATATAGTGTGTGTGTGAGAGAGAGGCAGAGGTAGAGGTAGATATAGTGTGTGTGTGTGAGAGAGGCAGAGACATATAGTGTGTGTGTGAGAGAGGCAGAGACAGATATAGTGTGTGTGTGTGTGTGAGAGAGGCAGAGACAG
>NC_081404.1:19631993-19645116 GCF_030684315.1 Stegostoma tigrinum
AGAGACCCTGGCTCTTTGAGGAGAGCCCGGACAGAGGGACGGCGGCGGGGCAGGGGGGCGAGGGGGGCCCGGAGACGGAGGAGGAGGAGGAGGAGGAGGACGTGGAGGAAGAGGACGCCAACTACAAGGTGGTGGTGGTCGGCGAGGACGGGAAGGGAGGGGGGCCCCTGATACAGCCCGGGGCGCCCAACGGGGAGGTGGACCCCGAGGCGGGGTCGCCGCTCACCCTGGGAGCCCCGGCCCCGCCGGGGGAGAGCCGTGCAGCCCTCAACAAGCAGAGGTGGCAGTCCAAACAGTACCAGTGTGACCTGTGCCCGTATGTCGCGAGGGGCAAGCAGGACCTGAGGACCCACGAGAGGGAGACCCACCTCAGGGAGGGCAGCGACGTCATTCACTGCAGTCAGTGCAGTTACTCCACCAACAAGATCTCCTTCTGGCGCCAGCACAAGCTGGTACACATCAGCGCCAGTGGCAGCCCCGGCCGTATCTACATGTGCAAGACCTGCGGCTGGAAGACCAAGTACCGGCACTCGCTGGTCAAGCACATCGCCCTGCACACGGGCAACAAGTCCTTCCAGTGTGACCAGTGCGGCTTCGCCTGCGCTCGCAAGGAAAACCTCAAACGCCACAAGCTCACCCACCTGAAGAAGGGCGTGGACGGCAAGGGGCTGCTACTCAAATGCAACTGGTGCGAGTACTCCACGGCGCACAGCAACGCCCTCCGCAGGCACGCCGTGACCCTGCACAATGGTGAGGGCCGCGTGGGGTGGGGTGGGGTGGGCGTGGTGAGGGCCGCGGGTTGGGCGTGGGGGCGGGGGGCGGGGCGGGTGCGGGTTGGGCACGGGGGAGGTGCGGGATGGGCGTGTGGAGGGCCGCGGAGGGGGAGGGAACCAGGCTGATGGGGGAGCGCACGGTGTAGCCCCACTCCGTTACCAATAGCTGTATCTCTCTCTCTCTCTGCCCCCGTCCCTCTCTCTGCCCCCGTCCCTCTCTCTGCCCCCGCCCCTCTCTCTGCCCCCGCCCCTCTCTCTGTCCCCGTCCCTCTCTCGCCCCCTCCCTCTCTCCCTCCCCGTCGCCCCCTCTCTCCCCCCCCTCCCTCTCCCTCCCCGCCCCCTCCCTAGCCCGTCCCTCTATCACCCCGTCCCTCTATCGCCCCCTCCTTCCCCTGTCCCTCTACCGCCCCCTCCCCCGTCCCTCTATCGCTCCCTCCCCCCCCCCCCCCCCGTCCCCCGTCCCTCCCCCTCTGTCCCTTTGTCGATCTCTCCCTTCTCTCTTAATCTCCCCCTGCCTTATCAGGCTCCCTCTCTTGCCCTTTATCATTCACTCTCTCCATCCCTTTCTCAATCTCCCCCTATCTCCCTTTATTGATATCCACCTTCCTCTACTTCCCTCTCTCCTCCCAAAATCTGTCTCCCATTCCCTGATGCTGTTTTCCGTTGAATTGGTTCCCACTGTGGATGCGGAGTGGGGTAGATGGCTTCTGTAATTATTTGGAGGGGTCAGTTGGGAATTGCCACCTCTCGCACGTGCTCTCGCGCTCTCGCTCTCACTGTCTCTCACTCTGTCTGTCTCGCTCTCTCTCTCTCTCTCTCGCTCTGTCTCTCCATGATATGACACTTGCCATCTGGTTCACTATTCCTGCGGAATTCCTAAATGTGGCGGTGTGGTGAGCTGGCGTAGATAGCGCTGCCACTGGTGGGAGGCCTGTAACTGCAGCGTGACCTGTTTACATGGGCATATCCCATTGTAAAGAGGATGGAATGAGGAACAAACTCCTTTTGCCCCCACCCCCCGGAGTGTCCGGGCAGAGCAGACGTACCAGGTACGGACTTGAACAGCACCCCCTGCGCTGCACCTAGCCACCCCAGAGTGGGGAGACGCCCAAGTAACCAGATATTTATCCCCAGTAACTGGGTATTTACCTTCCAAGTAATGGGGGCTTTAACCCCCACAATGATCAGGTATTTACCCCTCACATGCAGTAACAGGGTATTTACCCCTGTCTCTCTCTATCTCTATCTCTATCTCTCTCTCTCTCTCTCTCTCTCTCTCTCTCTCTCTCTCTCACACACTCACACACTCACACACACACACACTCACTCACT
Organism: Stegostoma tigrinum; assembly: GCF_030684315.1. NCBI lineage: Eukaryota > Metazoa > Chordata > Chondrichthyes > Orectolobiformes > Stegostomatidae > Stegostoma > Stegostoma tigrinum. Next base: position 19,634,099 of record NC_081404.1, read on the forward strand.
CTAACTGGGTGGTATTTAATTTCCTCCCCACAGTAATTATCTATTGTTTTCTCTCCGCTCCGCTCTGCGCCCCAGCCGATGAGAACTATGTGCCGGAGTATCACTGTGACATCTGTGAGTTCAAGACAACGAAGCTCAGCAATTTCTCCAACCACAAGATTACCCACCTGTACGGTACGGGGAGGGGGTGTGGGGTGGGGGGGTGGCGGGAGGGGCTGTTTGGTGGGGTGGGGACGGGGTTTGGCGGTTCAGGAGGCGGCGTTTTGCGGATTGGTAGGGTGTTGGTGGTGTGGAGGGAGGGGTAAGAGGAATTGGGGTGGGGCAGGCAGTGGGGTTTACAGACGGAGGAGAGGAGAGTGCAGGGGGAAGGGAGGAGCGAGGTGGGAGGGAGGATCGAGGGGGACAAGGGGAAGGGCTCGGGAACAGTACTCAGTGAGTTTGTTTATTGAAAACTTCCTCTCCTGATGCACTCCCTCTCCTGATGCACTCCCTCTCACTGACCGCCACTTCTTCCTTTCCGCGCTCTCTCCCTCTCCCTCCCACTGACCGCTACACTCTCCCTCTCCCTCTCACTGATCGCGCTCTCTCCCTCTTTCTCTCGCTGACCGCCACTCTCTCCCACTCCCTCTCGCTGACAGCCGCGCTCTCTCCCTCTCTCTCTCGCTGACCGCCGCGCTCTCTCCCTCTCCCTCCTGCTGATCGCGCTCCTCTCCCTCTCGCTGATCGCGCTCTCTCCCTCTCCCTCCCGCTGATCGCGCTCTCTCTCTTGCTGACCGCCGCTCTCTCCCACTCCCTCTCGCTGACCGCCGCGCTCTCTCCCACTCCCTCTCGCTGACCGCCGCGCTCTCTCCCACTCCCTCTCGCTGACCGCCGCGCTCTCTCCCTCTCCCTCTCGCTGACCGCCGCGCGCTCTCCCTCTCCCTCCCGCTGATCGCGCTCTCGATGACCGCGCCCTCTCCCTCTCAGTGACCTCCCCCACAGACGCCCTCAGTGACCCCCGCTCTCCCTCTCCGCTGTCCACAGGGTACATGATGGTCCATGTGAACCAGACGGGGCCGCTGCGCTGCAGTCTGTGTCCGTTTGTAAGTGACCACTGGGACTGTCTGCAGGAGCACCAGAGGACCCACAAGGAGCTGCGCTGTATCCAGGACACGCTGGGGAGCGGGCCGGGGCCTGCACAGGAAGATTCCGCACCCACCCGTCCGCCGGGGCCCGCCGCGGAGGGGGCGGAGGTGGCGGGAGGGGGAGCGAGCCAGGCTGCTACACACGACGATGAGATCCTGGCACTGGGCAAGATAATTGGGACCATTGGGCAATATGTGAAGGGGGCCCTGGGCACGGAGGAGGAGATCGAATACTGTGGTACAAGCTACCCGTCAGTGCCAGAGCCGGGGGGTCAGCCTGGAGCAGGCGAAGGGACCGCAGACTGGCAGACCCAGGACTCCAGCATGGCGGTGGTGGCTGTCAATGGCATGGAAGGTCCCAGCCGAGCCAGCTGGAGGAAGAGGAGGAGGCCAGTGTTGGCTGCTGGGAGCGGGCAGCCCCCGGGCGGAGGCTGGGAGGGAGTCACGAGGCAGGGCCTGGCACCGCACCTGGCACGGCACGGGCCGGTTAAGCGGCTGCGCTGTGGTCAGTGCCGCTTCACGTGCCACAAGAAGGAGAGACTGAGGCGCCACACGCTGACCCACGGGGTGAGGCGGGCCGCGGACGCAGCGGGGAGGACACAGGCTCACGCACCCGACGTCGGGCAAGATGTGCCACCAGATGGGGGAGCTGGTCAGTTACACCATGAGAGCGCCCGCTTGCTCCGCCCCGACCCTCCCACAGGGCGCCCTGCTCCCTCGGCCCCGACCGCGACCCTCTGACCCTCCGACAGCTCCCCGCTCCCTCTGACAGGGCGTCCTGCTGCCTCACCCTCTGACAGAGCGCCGCGCTCCCTCGGCCTCGGCCTCGGCCCCGGCCCCGACCCCGACCCTCCAACAGGGCGCCCCGCTCCCTTGGCCCCGACCCTCCGACAGCGCCCGCTCCCTCGGCCCCGACCCTCCGACGGTGCCCGCTCCCTCGGCCCTGACCCTCCGACGGCGCCCGCTCCCTCGGCCCCGACCCTCCGGCGCCCGCTCCCTCGGCCCCGACCCTCCGACAGCGCCCGCTCCCTCGGCCCCGACCCTCCGACAGCGCCCGCTCCCTCGGCCCTGACCCTCCGACAGCGCCCGCTCCCTCGGCCCTGACCCTCCGACAGCGCCCGCTCCCTCGGCCCCGACCCTCCGACAGCGCCCCGCTCCCTCGGCCCTGACCCTCCGACAGGGCGCCCCGCTCCCTCGGCTCCGACAGCGCCCCGCTCCCTCTGCACTAGATGCTCTGAGCTGTGAATGTGCGAACTCTAACTCTTTACCTCCTCTCTCTTCTCCCCCACCTCTCCCTTTTTGTTAACCCTGTCCCTACCTCTGCCGCCCCCCCCACCCCCCCCCCCCCTTTCCCCATGACCCTGCAGTCTCCAGTCCTCGTCTGGCAGGTCCGGAGGGGAGCCCGTGCCCAGGACCACAGCCGGTTTGCCCAGGCTCTGAGACGGCCAGGCCGGGGAGGGAGAGGGCCGTGTCAGTGCAGGAAGAGCGCCTCCTGCTGGAAAAGGAGAGGCTGCAGTTTGAGAAGGAGAAGTGGAAGGTGGAACGGGGGCTGGTGGCCTTACAGCAGCGAAAGCTGCAGCTTCAGATTCTGCTCCTGGAGCGACAACTCAACATCATACCGACAGCCCCAGCCCCCACATGACAGAGCGCCAACTCCCTGCCACCCCTCCCTCCCCCCCCCCCCCCGTCACTCAACCCCGTCGCCATCCTCCCCCTCCCCACCCCCTGAAATCAGTGTCTACGGCATGTCAGAGCACCTCACCCACCCGCTCCCCTCTTCCCATTCCCAAACGCTCCTCCATTCCCCTCTCCACCCACTCCTCATCCCGAGTGCCTCTGACATGCCAGTCCACCACTACCCTTCCCTAATCCCTACCCCACCCCCCACACCACCTCCAGCTTCTCCTGATCTTCCCTCACCCCCCGACCCTCCCTATATCTGTACCAAACCCCCACTCACTCCTTCCACTCTCCCCATCCGCTCGGCGTCCCCACGTACACACCACCTACCTCTCCCCGACCCCTCCTCTCAGGGAGATAGTCCCCTGCCCAGTGGGGACCCTCAGTCTCTAAGGAAAAGGGCCCAGTGGTGCGAGAGAGATTTTGTGTGTCAGGGGCGTCGTGCAGACCGTGTAGGGACTGTGTGTGTGTGTGTGTGTGTGAGAGAGAGAGTGAGAGTCAGGGATGGTGCGGACTGTGTAGGGATGGGGTGGGGTGGGGGTGGTTGGGAAATGACAGGGGACATTGCTGGATGTGATACAGCCTGTTGCTGTCCCTGACTGAGTTTGCTGCAACCCCCTGGCCCATTTTACAGCCTCTGAAGGAGAGGGGGAGTGTCAGAAATTACTGGGAGCTGGTGAAGCTGATGGCACTGCAGAGAAGATCTGACACAGAAATATTGCTCAATGCTTTTGTACAGACAATTTTTTTAAATATAAAAGAACTCCCTCTCCTCTCTCCGATCACACACACTGTACATTAGATATTAAAACAATAAAAGACAAACTGACTGTTACTGTAAAAACTAAAAGCCTTGTAGTTGTATTATTGAATAAATCACATTATTGGCCCTAATTATTCAATTAAATTAATGACTAGGTCTCAAAACACAGGCAGGTTGGAATTGAAAATTGAAACTGATCAGTGTGAGGGGATGCACTTTGGAAGCAGTTAGAACAGCAGGAAGCAGCTCCCGTAGGGATTCTGGGGAGTTTGTCCACAGGTCCCTGAAGGTGGGGCAGGGCAGCTTCCCAACCTCCCCTCACTGCTGTAATCATCTTCCTTCTGACCCACAAGGCTGGCACGTGCTGGTGGAGTGGTACAGGGACTTTAGCCAGGCCTCAGCTGGAGCACTGTTTACGGGTCTGTAGGAAGGAGATGGTTCAGAGAAGATCTGCGGGGATGGAGCGATGTAGAGGTGGCTCGGGTTATTTTCTCAAGAGCAGACCGAGGGAGCCTGAATTACAGGCTTAGGAGGTTCTTGAGCAGAGGTGGTGTGGGGCTGGATAAGAAGCAGCTGTTCCCCTCCGTCAAAGGGTGAACACTGAGATGGGGCATCATTTTGAAGCGAGGGGCAGGTTTTGAGGAAAATGTTATTGTTTGGGAGGGGGTGTGTCTTGAGGGTAGGTGAGGCGCGAAACCTTTACTATATACATCGATGCGCTGACAGGGTCAGTACAGTCATGGGTATGGGAAATGTGTCATTGAGGAGGCCTTGTGGCCCATCGAGGGTATGCTAACCCCAAAGTGCAGGCGTTACTACAATACTAGGTAGTCATTTTAACACACAGTTAAAAGCTTCACCTCCCCACCCCCAGTCCTCCCACATCACTTCCTGTGGTTTGGAGTAAATCAGCTGGGTGCATTCGGGGATAATGGGAACTGCAGATGCTGGAGATTCCAAGATAATAAAATGTGAGGCTGGACGAACACAGCAGGCCAAGCAGCATCTCAGGAGCACAAAAGCTGATGTTTCGGGCCTAGACCCTTCATCAGAGAGGGGGATGGGGGGAGGGAACTGGAATAAATAGGGAGAGAGGGGGAGGCGGACCGAAGATGGAGAGTAAAGAAGATAGGTGGAGAAGGTGTGGGTGGGGAGGTAGGGAGGGGATAGGTCAGTCCAGGGAAGACGGACAGGTCAAGCAGGTGGGATGAGGTTAGTAGGTAGCTGGGGGTGCGGCTTGGGGTGGGAGGAAGGGATGGGTGAGAGGAAGAACCGGTTAGGGAGGCAGAGACAGGTTGGACTGGTTTTGGGATGCAGTGGGTGGGGGGGAAGAGCTGGGCTGGTTGTGTGGTGCAGTGGGGGGAGGGGATGAACTGGGCTGGTTTAGGGATGCGGTGGGGGAAGGGGAGATTTTGAAACTGGTGAAGTCCACATTGATACCATATGGCTGCAGGGTTCCCAGGCGGAATATGAGTTGCTGTTCCTGCAACCTTCGGGTGGCATCATTGTGGCAGTGCAGGAGGCCCATGATGGACATGTCATCAAGAGAATGGGAGGGGGAGTGGAAATGGTTTGCGACTGGGAGGTGCAGCCGTCCGTTGCGAACCGAGCTCGGTTCGCAACGGACGGCTGCACCTCCCAGTCGCAAACCATTTCCACTCCCCCTCCCATTCTCTTGATGACATGTCCATCATGGGTCTCCTGCAGTGCCACAATGATGCCACCCGAAGGTTGCAGGAACAGCAACTCATATTCCGCCTGGGAACCCTGCAGCCATATGGTATCAATGTGGACTTCACCAGTTTCAAAATCTCCCCTTCCCCCACCGCATCCCTAAACCAGCCCAGTTCATCCCCTCCCCCCACTGCACCACACAACCAGCCCAGCTCTTCCCCCCCACCCACTGCATCCCAAAACCAGTCCAACCTGTCTCTGCCTCCCTAACCTGTTCTTCCTCTCACCCATCCCTTCCTCCCACCCCAAGCCGCACCCCCCGCTACCTACTAACCTCATCCCACCTCCTTGACCTGTCCGTCTTCCCTGGACTGACCTATCCCCTCCCTACCTCCCCACCTACACTCTCTCCACCTATCTTCTTTTCTCTCCATCTTCGGTCCGCCTCCCCCTCTCTCCCTATTTATTCCAGTTCCCTCCCCCCATCCCCCTCTCTGATGAAGGGTCTAGGCCCGAAACGTCAGCTTTTGTGCTCCTGAGATGCTGCTTGGCCTGCTGTGTTCATCCAGCCTCACATTTTATTATCTTAAAGTTCTTTGGCTGTTAGAAGATTTCAGAAAAAAAACGCCTAGTGAACCCAGCAAGAGCCTCGCTGATGCTTTGCATTAGAGACATTAGCGATCACAGAGATTGGGATCTGATTAATCGATGGGAACGTGGGTCGTTTTACTCGGGACAGAAAATTAGCAAAGGGTGGAGAGGTGGCTCTTAATTAAGGATGGTTTTAGCACTGTATATAATTCAATGTTACATTCAGTTTGAGGAAGGAGGGATTGGGTCCAAAATTAGTCCTTTTTATTGAGGACAACTGAAGGCAGACCAAGCTTAAATTAACTGATAAATCAAATGTGGCTGTCATGGCCAAGATTTAAGGGGCGATATCAGAATTCATAGAACAGGTTATAATCTAACTCACTGAGGACACAAGTTGGGAGGGTCATCTCGCGGCTGTGCAGGACACTGGTGAGGCCACTTTCGGAATACTGTGTACAATTCTGGGCTCCTGGAAGGTGGTTATTGAACAGGAAAGCATGCAAACCAAAAATATTTACAAGGATGTTACTGAGACTGGAGGGTTTGAGCTGCAGGGAGAGGCTGGAGCTATTTTCCCCGGAGCATCGGAGGTTGAGCTTATCGAAGTTTATGAAGCCATGACGGCGGGGGGCATGGATAGGGTGAGTGGCCAAAATCTACCCCCCCCCCCCCCCCCCACAGCTAGGGGAGTCCAAAACTAGAGCAGCATAGGTTTAAGGTGAGGGGGGGGAAAGGGACCTGAGGGGGGGCAACATTTTCACACAGAGGGTGGTGCGTGTGTGGGACGAGCTGCCAGAGGAAGTGGGTGGGGGCTGGGACAGCGACAACATTTAAAAGGCGTCTGGGTGGGGACGTGGATAGGAGGGGGTTAGAGGGACAGGGGGCTGGGAAATGGGGGCTGGATTAGTTTAGGATATCAGGTCAGCATGCATGAGTTGGGCCGAAGGGTCTGTTTCTGTGCTGTATGACAGTATGAATAAAGCAATGCTGTAAAATCAATGAAAGACCACAGATATGTTAGAAGCTATAGCATTTTATTTCTTTTTTAATTTTACTTAAATTGATTCAAAGCCACAATCAGAATTACAGGGACCTGTTGACCATAACATATATTTGTAAAAAATATATTGTCTGAGTGCCTTTTTTTAAAATTATTTCTTTTTTTTTATTTCTGTCCAACTCCTCTTAAAGCTGCTGTGGTTCAAATAACTATATTCTTTAAAGGTGTGTTCGAGTGTGATAGAGGGCATAGTTTTTATTATTACAGTATACTTCCAGTCCAGTTATTGTTATACTCAGTCTCGACCAACAAAAAAAACAAACGCAAAAGTGCTCAAGAAATTACATCCTTCGCTCTCCCAGGGATGGCTTGTGGTTTGTCTGTTTTTTTAAAAAAACCCTCTGGTCAATGCAGCATTTGTAGGTCATTTCTCATGTTGTTTAACGTTAATTACAAGCCAAACCTCTCAGAACCCTCCCAACACTTGTCAATCTGGTTTCTCACATTTAAATTAGAACCGGTAATCTGCTTGTTAGATTCCTGTGATCAGCTCCGTACTCAATACACACACTTGATAATATGCATTACACACACACACACACACACACACACACACACACACACACACACACACAGACATGCCATCTGCTCCCCCTGCCCCCCACCCACCCCGCACCCACATGCTCACAGACACACGTACACCAGAGAGCAACAAAACCGACACACAATCCCACAGAAATAATAGTCAGTGTTCCAGCAATTTTGATTAGATTTGCCTATGTAAGGACACAGCACCTTGCAGTAATTGTCAGTGAGAATTCCCGGGTGGGAATCGAACAGAACAACACACACAGTGACATTCAGAGTTGAGCGTAAACGTTGCATGTTCAGGGAGCATATGTGTGTGTGTGTGTGTGTGTGTGCGTGGGGGGTATGAGAGAGGGATAACTAGTATCTTCAGGTATGAAACACTGGCTTGGAAATCCTTCTGTAGTTTGCACCGTCGTCACCCCGAACAAATACAGTCATCTGAAGCCTCGCACACACCTCGTAACTATCACCCACAGCCTCTGGCTATCCTCGGCCAGAAGCTGCTCAGATTGTACGCTGCTCTCCAACACACACTCGCATCAACGCTGGTGCTGCCAGTTCACACGAGCAGGAGGGCAGTGCACTCCTACAGGTGCAGCCCGACACACACGGACAGAGAGAGCGATGGCTCCAGCAGCCAGTGTCCTCCGGCCAGAGACGACACAGACACACACACACACGACCCCACCCCTCCTTCCCCAAACTCCATCTCGCTCATGCATTCTCACACCCAGACAGCACAAACCCCTGACACACCCACACACACCCTCAAAACCCAGGTGGACAGGCACAGACGCACCCATGCCACTGCCCCCCAGGTACAGACACACACACCCCACCCCCCACCCCCCAGGTACAGATAGACCTGAGCGCACCCTCACCCACATACAGACAGGTACACACACATTATATGTCTCTCACACACACAGGTACAGACATGTGCGTGCACACAAGACACGCGGGCACCCTCCCCTCCCCCCGGGCACAGGCAGACGCATGCCACCCCTCCCTGGGCACAGGCAGACGCATGCCACCCCCCCCCCCCCCAGCCCGGGCACAGGCAGACGCGCGCGGACCCCCAGGTACAGAGACTGTCACAGACAGACTGAAGCAACCTCGCCTTACAACAGGTGACAGCGCAGCCCCCCTGCCCCACATCTCTCCGCCATCCCAATCCCAGCACACACCAGCAGCAGGTGCAACACGCAATGGTGCCCCTCCCAGTTCCACTCCGTGCACATGTACAGGACAGCAAGTCTGGTGAGCATCGAGCCCCCCCACCCACCCACCCACCACCCCCGCTCCTGTCCCTCTGCACCACAGCACCCTACACCTGGCCAGCTGGGACTGAGCACCCTACACCTGGTGTACCTCGCACCGACACCCCCCATCAACTCCAAGGGAAGGGAAAGCTCACCCCCTCCCCAGGGACAGGGCCGACACCCACATCGTGAGCGAGCTGTGGCCGCGGATCCCCCCGGAGGGGCTGGGCGCCGGCACCGAATATTTCGGTCTCTCCTGAATTCAGGGGGATGCCGGGGTTCGACCTCCCCACAACAAATCCCAGACTCGGCCGGCTAAACGCTACACCAGGAGCCCAGAGCAAACTCAGACAGCGCTCTGAGGGTCACCCTTGTTCAGTTTCCCCCACCCCAAAGGGGTCGGGGGTGGAATTAGATTCAATGGTGACCTGTGAACAGGGGTGGGGGACAGGAACAAGAGAAATGAGAGAAGGTGGGGAGGGGGGGTGGGGCGAATATGAAAAGGATTGGGGTGCAGACAGGGGGCGAGGGCTACTCGAATAGACCACAGGAGGCCAAATGGCCTGCTTCCCAGAGCTTCCCCACCTGAGGGGCGGTGAGGAGAAGGCTGCAGAACTGCACAGAGTTTAAACCTCCCGGCCGAGGCAGGGAAGAGACTGCGCTGCGCGGAGAGATTGCAGCTCTCAGGGACGCTGCGCTGTCTGCCCAAGACAGTGAGAATGGTTTGTGGAGGGGTGGAACGGAGCTGGGACGGGTTAGGGGGCCAGACAGCCTCAGGTGTCAGCCTGTCGCCGATCGGTCCAACAGCCCCGAACATCCACACGAGGGAAGCGCATGAGATAAAGTACACCCGACTGAAACAGCCCAACTCTTTCAAAACACAGCTCCACCCTCGGGCGACCGTCTGTGTCGAGTTTGCACATTCTCCCCCTGTCAGCGTGGGTTTCCTCCCACTGCCCAAAGGTCTACGGGTTAGGGTGGGATTGGCTAATGGGGAAATTGTCCTGTAGTGCCCGGGGATGTGCGGGTTAGGGTGGGATTGGCCGTGGGAAATTGTCCCGTAGTGCCCGGGGATGTGCGGGTTAGGGTGGGATTGGCCGTGGGAAATTGTCCCGTAGTGCCCGGGGATGTGCGGGTTAGGGTGGGATTGGCCGTGGGAAATTGTCCCGTAGTGCCCGGGGATGTGCGGGTTAGGGTGGGATTGGCCGTGGGAAATTGTCCCGTAGTGCCCGGGGATGTGCTGGTTAGGGTGGGATTGGCCGTGGGAAATTGTCCCGTAGTGCCCGGGGATGTGCGGGTTAGGGTGGGATTGGCCGTGGGAAATTGTCCCGTAGTGCCCGGGGATGTGCGGGTTAGGGTGGGATTGGCCGTGGGAAATTGTCCCGTAGTGCCCAGGGATGTGCTGGTTAGGGTGGGATTGGCCGTGGGAAATTGTCCCGTAGTGCCCGGGGATGTGCGGGTTAGGGTGGGATTGGCCGTGGGAAATTGTCCCGTAGTGCCCAGGGATGTGCGGGTTAGGGTGGGATTGGCCGTGGGAAATTGTCCCGTAGTGCCCAGGGATGTGCGGGTTAGGGTGGGATTGGCCGTGGGAAATTGTCCCGTAGTGCCCAGGGATGTGCGGGTTAGGGTGGGACTGGCCGTGGGAAATTGTCCCGTAGTGCCCAGGGATGTGCGGGATTGGCCGTGGGAAATGCAGGGTTATGGTTTTTTTTGGGGGGTGGGGAGGAGGAGAGGGGTTTGGTGCAGATGTGACAGGCCAAATGGCCTCTTTCTGCATGTGGGGGGGGGGGGGGGGCACGCTGGCTTTATTCCCGTGTCTCCCCTGCATGGTCCCACCAAGATAGTGGGGAGCTGGGTGGGGCGATGTTTCAAAGATTTCCAAGCCACAAAAACAGGTGGGAGGTGCGAGTGGGTGGGCGTTTATATACTGGTGTCGGTGGGCTGGCCAACGTTAGATTAGATCAAGCTAGTGCATGGGACAGACAGACAGACACACACACACACACACACTCTCCTTGCCCCGCTTACCTCCCCAACCCCAAGAAACAGTACATTCGGTATTCTGTTAATAGTCTTAATGGCTCAGTTGAGAACACCCCCAGACCCTCACCCCTCCCCAAAAAGTCTCTCCAACAACGTGCAGTCTCATTTCCACGGCGGTGCAAGGATGCCCCTGCCAGGTTCAGGGTGGGGGGAGTGGGGTTTGTACTGTTTCTCCTCCACAGCAAGCCGCTTCCCTGCAGACTGCGCCCCCCGCAAAAAAACACCCTTCTCCCCAACCCTAAGGCATCGCCTCCTTTGCTCGGTGCCACCCTGTGCCTGCACACATG